>NC_045957.1:151569706-151573699 GCF_010909765.2 Amblyraja radiata | reverse complement strand
TCTTCGCGTTCGTTCAAAAAGGTGCCGAGAAAAACAGCATGTACAACCACCATTCGAGGCTCGCGAAGAATCATGTGCTTCCACACGAAGCGACACGGTGCGACGACCTCGGAGGCTTGACTCAGACAACTGGGTGGAGAACCAGTCCGCGGAGGACTCACACCGCCAGAGGAGGAGGCGATTCGATGGGCCCGGAGGAGGAAAACGCACACGGCCGGCCGACAACCGGAACCACCACACGCCGATGGGTGAAGACTTGCGGTTCACCCGTGCCCAGGACAGCCGCGACGAGTGGGCACTCGTCGCCCCTTTCAGCCTGGCCGTGTCTCGTCACTGACCACTTGCGCGGCAGGACCCGCCCTTTGTGGAGTCTGGCAAACGAGCCTGAAACACCAGCGGAATTTCTTCCGCTGGCCCGCTCGACCTCTCCTGCGGTGAGGACACGTGGCACCAGATCGATCAGAAACAGAGGGTTTTCAAGGGGACACACAGCCGGGGCAACATCGTGATAGGTTGTCCTCAGTGCCTTCTGCACTATTTTGGACTTAGTGCAATTTTTAAAATTGACCTTTTTTTACACTTTTTTGGTAAATTAGTCCGCCGACTCTCACCCAGAGTCCCGCTGTTTTACCACTCTGTGTTCCATCCACAGTCTTTTCTGAGACTTTTGCACTACACAACACACCACACAATCTTCTAAGTGTCTCTGAAAATCGTGTTCCCGAAAATCTCCGGGCACCCCACCTACCTCCCCGTACAGAAAAGACAATTTTCATGTGGGCGGGACTTGGCCCGGAAGTCAGTCCGGATTTGACGCACGAAGGCCCCGCGCAAGGCCACCAATCACATCCTCATAGAGACTTCCGAGGGGAACTCGTTAACCATGTCCGGGATGCCCGTACCAGAAATGCGATTTGCTGTTCGGCGGTAGTCGGTCCGGTAGTCCTGCCGGGAAAATCGCAAGGCGGACCGGCAGAGGGCCACAAATCGGACCTCACCTACTTCCGGTGGCAAATCGTTAACCGGCGGCGGGCAAAAAGTAATGGCGGGCAGGTGTCCGGAAGCCCTTCCGAAAACGCGGCCACCCCGCCGGTGCGAGGGAGTCAATCTCGACCTCATCCGGGGTTCCGCCGACCAGTTTTCGGACTTGGTGCAATTCTCGACGCAGCAATTTAAGCGGGTTGGCCCACCGGATGTCCTGCCGAAAATGCGAGCCGTCGAACGGTCGAGGCAGCCAATCTCGACCTCATCGGGACTTCCGCCATACTCGTTTCTGCCGCCAGGGGGTGGCTGCCAGCCGCCCGCCCGCCGCCGCCGCCGTTCCGGCGCTTACTCGAGCCGCTGGAGCATTCGCACCCGCCCGGTCTTACCTCCGGGGCCGCCGTTGGCACTTCAAAAATCGGCTACATAAATCCCCGGGGCCGCCATTGACACTTAAAAATTCCGCCACATAAATCTCCAGGCACCCCACCTATCTGCCCGTACGAAAATGACACGACAAAATGGAGAACTCGTGAACCAAGTGAGGTGAATTCATGAACCAAGTGAGGGGAATTCATGAACCAAGTGAGAGGAATTCATGAACCAAGTGAGGGGAATTCATGAACCAAGTGAGAGGAATTCATGAACCAAGTGAGGGGAATTCATGAACCAAGTGAGGGGTATTCATGAAGCAAATGGTGAACTGGTGAACCATATGGGAGAATTCATGAACCAAATGAAACGGTAGTCTCCCTCACGGAATGTACAACCACCAAGCAAATCGACGGGCATCGTGAACCAGTACACCGATTCACATCAACAATTTCCCCCGCAAAAGGTGCACCTCAAACGGCAGTACTTTTCAATATACTCCATTCCTCTCCCGGTTCCCTGTTCGCACGGGTAGATCGCTCGCCGGGGCCGCCATTGACACTTAAAAATTCCGCCACATAAATCTCCAGGCACCCCACCTATCCGCCCGTACGAAAATGACACGACAAAATGGAGAACTCGTGAACCAAGTGTGAGAACTCATGAACCAAGTGAGGGGAATTCATGAACCAAGTGAGGTGAATTCATGAACCAAGTGTTAGAACTCATGAACCAAGTGTTAGAACTCATGAACCAAGTGAGGTGAATTCATGAACCAAGTGTTAGAACTCATGTACCAAGTGAGGTGAATTCACGGAGTGTACAACCACGAAGCAAATCGACGGGCATCGTGAACCAGTACACCGATTCACATCAACAATTTCAACCGCAAACGGTGCACCTCAAACGGCAGTACTTTTCAATATCCTCCATTCCTCTCCCGGTTCCCTGTTCGCACGGGTAGATCGCTCGCCGGGGCCGCCATTGACACTTTAAAATTCCGCCACATAAATCTCCAGGCACCCCACCTATCCGCCCGTACGAAAATGACACGACAAAATGGAGAACTCGTGAACCAAGTGTGAGAACTCATGAACCAAGTGATGGGAATTCATGAACCAAGTGAGGTGAATTCATGAACCAAGTGTTAGAACTCATGAACCAAGTGAGGTGAATTCATGAACCAAGTGAGGGGAATTCATGAACCAAGTGAGGGGAATTCATGAACCAAGTGAGGGGTATTCATGAACCAAATGAACCAAACCGACGGGCATCGTGAACCAGTACACCGATTCACATCAACAATTTCCACCGCAAACGGTGCACCTCAAACGGCAGTACTTTTCAATATCCTCCATTCCTCTCCCGGTTCCCTGTTCGCACGGGTAGATCGCTCGCCGGGGCCGCCATTGACACTTAAAAATTCCGCCACATAAATCTCCAGGCACCCCACCTATCCGCCCGTACGAAAATGACACGACAAAATGGAGAACTCGTGAACCAAGTGTGAGAACTCATGAACCAAGTGATGGGAATTCATGAACCAAGTGAGGTGAATTCATGAACCAAGTGTTAGAACTCATGAACCAAGTGAGGGGAATTCATGAACCAAGTGAGGGGAATTCATGAACCAAGTGAGGGGTATTCATGAACCAAATGAACCAAACCGACGGGCATCGTGAACCAGTACACCGATTCACATCAACAAATTCACCCGCAAATTGTGCACCTCGAACGGCAGTACTTTTCAATATCCTCCATTCCTCTCCCGGTTCCCTGTTCGCACGGGTAGATCGCTCGCCGGGGCCGCCATTGACACTTAAAAATTCCGCCACATAAATCTCCAGGCACCCCACCTATCCGCCCGTACGAAAATGACACGACAAAATGGAGAACTCGTGAACCAAGTGTGAGAACTCATGAACCAAGTGATGGGAATTCATGAACCAAGTGAGGTGAATTCATGAACCAAGTGTTAGAACTCATGAACCAAGTGAGGTGAATTCATGAACCAAGTGAGGGGAATTCATGAACCAAGTGAGGGGTATTCATGAACCAAGTGAGGGGTATTCATGAACCAAATGAACCAAACCGACGGGCATCGTGAACCAGTACACCGATTCACATCAAGAATTCTCCCCGCAGATAGTGCACCTCGAACGGCAGTACTTTTAATATGGTCCCTTACGAGTATATAATCACGAAGGAAACCGACGGGCATCGTGAACCAGTACACCGATTCACATCAAGAACTCCCCCCGCAGATTGTGCATTTCGAACGGCAGTACTTTTAAATATGCTCCCTTACATAGAAACATAGAAATTAGGTGCAGGAGTAGGCCATTCGGCCCTTCGAGCCTGCACCGCCATTCAATATGAACATGGCTGATCATCCAACTCAGTATCCCGTACCTGCCTTCTCTCCATACCCTCTGATCCCCTTAGCCACAAGGGCCACATCTAACTCCCTCTTAAATATAGCCAATGAACTGGCCTCGACTACCCTCTGTGGCAGGGAGTTCCAGAGATTCACCACTCTCTGTGTGAAAAAAGTTCTTCTCATCTCGGTTTTAAAAGATTTCTCCCTTATCCTTAAGCTGTGACCCCTTGTCCTGGACTTCCCCAACATCGGGAGCAAAC
>NC_045957.1:151552206-151557206 GCF_010909765.2 Amblyraja radiata | reverse complement strand
GGGAACTCGTTAACCATGTCCGGGATGCCCGTACCAGAAATGCGATTTGCTGTTCGGCGGTAGTCGGTCCGGTAGTCCTGCCGGGAAAATCGCAAGGCGGACCGGCAGAGGGCCACAAATCGGACCTCACCTACTTCCGGTGGCAAATCGTTAACCGGCGGCGGGCAAAAAGTAATGGCGGGCAGGTGTCCGGAAGCCCTTCCGAAAACGCGGCCACCCCGCCGGTGCGAGGGAGTCAATCTCGACCTCATCCGGGGTTCCGCCGACCAGTTTTCGGACTTGGTGCAATTCTCGACGCAGCAATTTAAGCGGGTTGGCCCACCGGATGTCCTGCCGAAAATGCGAGCCGTCGAACGGTCGAGGCAGCCAATCTCGACCTCATCGGGACTTCCGCCATACTCGTTTCTGCCGCCAGGGGGTGGCTGCCAGCCGCCCGCCCGCCGCCGCCGCCGTTCCGGCGCTTACTCGAGCCGCTGGAGCATTCGCACCCGCCCGGTCTTACCTCCGGGGCCGCCGTTGGCACTTCAAAAATCGGCTACATAAATCCCCGGGGCCGCCATTGACACTTAAAAATTCCGCCACATAAATCTCCAGGCACCCCACCTATCTGCCCGTACGAAAATGACACGACAAAATGGAGAACTCGTGAACCAAGTGAGGTGAATTCATGAACCAAGTGAGGGGAATTCATGAACCAAGTGAGAGGAATTCATGAACCAAGTGAGGGGAATTCATGAACCAAGTGAGAGGAATTCATGAACCAAGTGAGGGGAATTCATGAACCAAGTGAGGGGTATTCATGAAGCAAATGGTGAACTGGTGAACCATATGGGAGAATTCATGAACCAAATGAAACGGTAGTCTCCCTCACGGAATGTACAACCACCAAGCAAATCGACGGGCATCGTGAACCAGTACACCGATTCACATCAACAATTTCCCCCGCAAAAGGTGCACCTCAAACGGCAGTACTTTTCAATATACTCCATTCCTCTCCCGGTTCCCTGTTCGCACGGGTAGATCGCTCGCCGGGGCCGCCATTGACACTTAAAAATTCCGCCACATAAATCTCCAGGCACCCCACCTATCCGCCCGTACGAAAATGACACGACAAAATGGAGAACTCGTGAACCAAGTGTGAGAACTCATGAACCAAGTGAGGGGAATTCATGAACCAAGTGAGGTGAATTCATGAACCAAGTGTTAGAACTCATGAACCAAGTGTTAGAACTCATGAACCAAGTGAGGTGAATTCATGAACCAAGTGTTAGAACTCATGTACCAAGTGAGGTGAATTCACGGAGTGTACAACCACGAAGCAAATCGACGGGCATCGTGAACCAGTACACCGATTCACATCAACAATTTCAACCGCAAACGGTGCACCTCAAACGGCAGTACTTTTCAATATCCTCCATTCCTCTCCCGGTTCCCTGTTCGCACGGGTAGATCGCTCGCCGGGGCCGCCATTGACACTTAAAAATTCCGCCACATAAATCTCCAGGCACCCCACCTATCCGCCCGTACGAAAATGACACGACAAAATGGAGAACTCGTGAACCAAGTGTGAGAACTCATGAACCAAGTGATGGGAATTCATGAACCAAGTGAGATGAATTCATGAACCAAGTGTTAGAACTCATGAACCAAGTGAGGTGAATTCATGAACCAAGTGAGGGGAATTCATGAACCAAGTGAGGGGAATTCATGAACCAAGTGAGGGGTATTCATGAACCAAATGAACCAAACCGACGGGCATCGTGAACCAGTACACCGATTCACATCAACAATTTCCACCGCAAACGGTGCACCTCAAACGGCAGTACTTTTCAATATCCTCCATTCCTCTCCCGGTTCCCTGTTCGCACGGGTAGATCGCTCGCCGGGGCCGCCATTGACACTTAAAAATTCCGCCACATAAATCTCCAGGCACCCCACCTATCCGCCCGTACGAAAATGACACGACAAAATGGAGAACTCGTGAACCAAGTGTGAGAACTCATGAACCAAGTGAGGGGAATTCATGAACCAAGTGAGGTGAATTCATGAACCAAGTGTTAGAACTCATGAACCAAGTGTTAGAACTCATGAACCAAGTGAGGTGAATTCATGAACCAAGTGTTAGAACTCATGTACCAAGTGAGGTGAATTCACGGAGTGTACAACCACGAAGCAAATCGACGGGCATCGTGAACCAGTACACCGATTCACATCAACAATTTCCACCGCAAACGGTGCACCTCAAACGGCAGTACTTTTCAATATCCTCCATTCCTCTCCCGGTTCCCTGTTCGCACGGGTAGATCGCTCGCCGGGGCCGCCATTGACACTTAAAAATTCCGCCACATAAATCTCCAGGCACCCCACCTATCCGCCCGTACGAAAATGACACGACAAAATGGAGAACTCGTGAACCAAGTGTGAGAACTCATGAACCAAGTGATGGGAATTCATGAACCAAGTGAGGTGAATTCATGAACCAAGTGTTAGAACTCATGAACCAAGTGAGGGGAATTCATGAACCAAGTGAGGGGAATTCATGAACCAAGTGAGGGGTATTCATGAACCAAATGAACCAAACCGACGGGCATCGTGAACCAGTACACCGATTCACATCAACAAATTCACCCGCAAATTGTGCACCTCGAACGGCAGTACTTTTCAATATCCTCCATTCCTCTCCCGGTTCCCTGTTCGCACGGGTAGATCGCTCGCCGGGGCCGCCATTGACACTTAAAAATTCCGCCACATAAATCTCCAGGCACCCCACCTATCCGCCCGTACGAAAATGACACGACAAAATGGAGAACTCGTGAACCAAGTGTGAGAACTCATGAACCAAGTGATGGGAATTCATGAACCAAGTGAGGTGAATTCATGAACCAAGTGTTAGAACTCATGAACCAAGTGAGGTGAATTCATGAACCAAGTGAGGGGAATTCATGAACCAAGTGAGGGGTATTCATGAACCAAGTGAGGGGTATTCATGAACCAAATGAACCAAACCGACGGGCATCGTGAACCAGTACACCGATTCACATCAAGAATTCTCCCCGCAGATAGTGCACCTCGAACGGCAGTACTTTTAAATATGGTCCCTTACGAGTATATAATCACGAAGGAAACCGACGGGCATCGTGAACCAGTACACCGATTCACATCAAGAACTCCCCCCGCAGATTGTGCATTTCGAACGGCAGTACTTTTAAATATGCTCCCTTACATAGAAACATAGAAATTAGGTGCAGGAGTAGGCCATTCGGCCCTTCGAGCCTGCACCGCCATTCAATATGAACATGGCTGATCATCCAACTCAGTATCCCGTACCTGCCTTCTCTCCATACCCTCTGATCCCCTTAGCCACAAGGGCCACATCTAACTCCCTCTTAAATATAGCCAATGAACTGGCCTCGACTACCCTCTGTGGCAGGGAGTTCCAGAGATTCACCACTCTCTGTGTGAAAAAAGTTCTTCTCATCTCGGTTTTAAAAGATTTCTCCCTTATCCTTAAGCTGTGACCCCTTGTCCTGGACTTCCCCAACATCGGGAGCAAACTTCCTGCATCTAGCCTGTCCAACCCCTTAAGAATTTTGTAAGTTTCTATAAGATCCCCTCTCAATCTCCTAAATTCTAGAGAGTATAAACCCAGTCTATCCAGTCTTTCTTCATAAGGCAGTCCTGACATCCCAGGAATCAGTCTGGTGAACCTTCTCTGCACTCCCTCTATGGCAATAATGTCCTTCCTCAGATTTGGAGACCAAAACTGTAAGCAATACTCCAGGTGTGGTCTCACCAACACCCTGTACAACTGCAGTAGAACCTCCCTGCTCCTATACTCAAATCCTTTTGCTATGAAAGCTAACATACCATTCGCTTTCTTCACTGCCTGCTGCACCTGCATGCCCACTTTCAAAGACTGGTGTACCATGACACCCAGGTCTCGCTGCATCTCCCCTTTTCCTAGTCGGCCACCATTACTAGTGTCTAATCACGAAGCAAATCGACGGGCATCGTGAACCAGTACACCGATTCACATCAACAAATTCACCCGCAAATTGTGCACCTCGAACGGCAGTACTTTTAAATATGCTCCCTTACGAGTATATAATCACGAAGGAAACCGACGGGCATCGTGAACCAGTACACCGATTCACATCAAGAATTCCCCCCGCAGATAGTGCACCTCGAACGGCAGTACTTTTAAATATGCTCCCTTACGAGTGATTAATCACGAAGCAAACCGACGGGCATCGTGAACCAGTACACCGATTCACATCAAGAATTCCCCCCGCAGATAGTGCACCTCGAACGGCAGTACTTTTAAATATGCTCCCTTACGAGTGATTAATCACGAAGCAAATCGACGGGCATCGTGAACCAGTACACCGATTCACATCAAGAATTCCCCCCGCAGATAGTGCACCTCGAACGGCATTACTTTTAAATATGGTCCCTTACGAGTCTATATTCACGAAGGAAAGCGACGGGCATCGTGAACCAGTACACCGATTCACATCAAGAATTCCACCCGCAGATTGTGCATTTCAAACGGCAGTACTTTTAAATATGCTCCCTTACGAGTGTTTAATCACGAAGCAAATCGACGGGCATCGTGAACCAGTACACCGATTCACATCAACAAATTCACCCGCAAATTGTGCACCTCGAACGGCAGTACTTTTAAATATGCTCCCTTACGAGTGTTTAATCACGAAGCAAATCGACGGGCATCGTGAACCAGTACACCGATTCACATCAACAAATTCACCCGCAAATTGTGCACCTCAAACGGCAGTACTTTTAAATATGGTCCCTTACGAGTCTATATTCACGAAGGAAACCGACGGGCATCGTGAACCAGTACACCGATTCACATCAACAAATTCACCCGCAAATTGTGCACCTCAAACGGCAGTACTTTTAAATATGGTCCCTTACGAGTCTATATTCACGAAGGAAACCGACGGGCACCGTGAACCAGTACACCGATTCACATCCAG
>NC_045957.1:151527206-151547206 GCF_010909765.2 Amblyraja radiata | reverse complement strand
TGTATAACGCTAATTATAGTCCCTTACTTAAGAAATTAAATACTTTAATTAAATTCTGGAAAACGCTTCCTATGTCTTTAATAGGTCGAATAAATGCTATAAAAATGATCTTTCTACCACACATTCTATACCAATTTCAATCAATCCCTATATATCTACCAAAAATGTTTTTTTTTTAACTGGACTCGGACATTAAAAAATTTATATGGGACTATAAATCCCACAGAATACAAAGAACTCACTTGAGCAAACCTAAAGAATTGGGTGGTTTAACACTTCCTAAATTTATGTACTATTACTGGGCAGTAAATATCAAAAATATGATCCACCTGCTAGACAATTCTGCCCAGCAGGTGGATTGGATTATAATGGAGAGAGAGGAATTTTACTTCGGAGTCACATGAGTGACAATGTGAAGAAGGCCGTCCAGGCGCATGCGCGTCATCTCGTCAGACGCATTGCGCTGTGACCGCGGTAGGAGGTGTGGAACCTCTAAGCGGTGAGTGAAGGAAAACCTGGACGTAAGTATTTTCTACTTTTACTTTCAGGCTGCTTTTCTTCGGAGACTGCGTGCAGAGACACGGGCAAGTCTTATGTATGGAGAAAGGTGGGAGGAAGATTAGTAAGCGCACCACAGTAAGCACTCAATAAGACAAAGTGCCTGAGAGTAGCGGGCGCCCGACAAAAAAGTCGATTGTAAAGAAATAACTATTTTACACGGGAGAGGAAAAGTCCCGTTGAAACTCCCATAGGGAGCAAGGCCATAAAGAAATAACAGGCCTGGAAGACTCTGAGGAGTCTGAACTATAGAATTTATAAACTGGAATTCCTCATGGGTAAAACAAACTCCAGAAGGAGTATAAAAGACGCGGGCTTAAAGAGCAACCGCATGGAACACCCAGAAGAGGTTCTGGGAAACGTTGGCCCAGATTTGAGCCAGCGACCGAAATGCCTGATGATAAAGATGAATATATGGGCTGACCTGACAGGGAGGCAACACCAGAAATGTCTGAAAGACAATACAGTCGTTGGTCTACAGGAGACCCAGAATATGGAGCAGCACCCAAAAGTGGGCTGCCAATATACAGCTCAATGCAAGAGCTTGATGTACCTCAAAGAAGAAAAAGGGCTGGCCTGACAGGGAGGCAGCACCAGAAATGTCTGAAAGATAATACAGACCTGGTCTGCAGGAGACCCAGAATATGGAGCAGCACCCAAAAGTGGGCTGCCAATATACAGGCGCAGTTGCTGGGCGCGTGGTACCCCATGGCTGTCTCCATCATCACCTGCTCTTGAAGCTGGTGGCAAGCGAGGTAATTAATGCTGGCCGCCAGCTCTTCGTCCAGCGGCTCCCCAACCAGCGACGGCATTGCGAACTTGAAGACCACGGTTCGTACCTCCGCTTCTCGCGGGTCCAGTATCAAACGTTCCCCCTCGCAGTGCAATGCAAGTCTGCCCAGGACTGGTGGTCTCCACTCCCATCCTCAGATGGGGAGACATAATGCAGCCCTGCACCAGGCTCTGCTGCGGGTCCCCGACACCAGCTGTGATATGACTCCCGACCGAGGAGCACATCATGTTGGAGCATCTTCTCCATGAGATGCTCCACTCGGGAAAGGCGTCCAACAACGCTACCTGCTGGAGCAGGCGAACCCTCCCGGCCGGACTCGTCCGAGTCAACCGGCCTGTTGGACTTGGCCTTCCCTAATGCACTTGGCCTTCCCAACCCACAGGGTAGCCACAGTGCTTTCCATGGGCACCGAGCCCGAAGTCGCTGGCTGTGCTGTCAGCGACCGCGATGGTGAAACGGAATGCCGCCCGCTGACCGCACTCCCACGGCCTTCCGAAGCGGTTCTCCCTGCAGCCCGTCGAGACTTCACCCTCGCCTTATCCATGATGTTCTTGCTGTAACAAGACAGAAGACAAAACGACCGCAGACTAAGTTCAAGAACTTACCTGGAGGTCTTTTGAAACTTACCGCTGGTGAAGCGACGCGCCTACCAGCCAGTCAGAGCGCTATGTGTTAGACGTAATGACGCGCATGCGGCCTGACGAGGTCTTCACGTATTCATTCACGTGACCCCGAAGTAAAATGGGGATAAATATGAGGTCATCCACTTTGGTAGCAAAAACAGGAAGGCAGATTATTATCTAAATGCTAACAAGTTGGGAAAAGGGTAAGTACAACGGGATCCGGGGGTCCTTGTTCATCAGTCAATGAAAGTAAGCATGCAGGTACAGCAGGCAGTGAAGAAAGCCAAGTTGGCCTTTAAACAAGAGGAGTTGAGTACAGGAGCAAACAGGTCCTTCTGCAGTTGTACAGAGCCCTATTGAGACCACACCTGGAGTATTGTGTGCAGTTTTGGTCCCTTAATTTGAGGAAGGACATTCTTGCTATTGAGGGAGTGCAGCGTAGGTTTACAGTGTTAATTCCCGGGGTGGCGGGACTGTCATATGCTGAGAGAATGAAGCAGCTGGGCTTGTGCACTTTGGAATTTAGAAGGATAACAGGAAATCTTATTGAAACATATAAGATTATTACAGGTTTGGACAAGCGAGAGGCAGGAAACATGTTCCTGATGTTGGGGGAGTCCAGAACCAGGGGCCACAGTTTAAGCATAAAGGGGAAGCCATTTAGAACGGAGATGAGGAAACACTTTTTCACACACAGAGAGTTGTGAGTCTGTGGAATTCTCTGCCTCAGTGGGCGATGGAGGCCGATTGTATGGATGTTTTTAAGAGAGAGCTTGATAGGGTTCTTAAAGATAGTGGTCGGGTGATATGGGGAGAAGGCAGGAACGGGAACTGATTGGGGATGATCAGCCATGATCACATTGAATGGCGGTGCTGGCTTGAGGGCCGATTGGCCTACTCCTGCACCTATTGTCTATTGTGTCCATTTATTCCACAGATGGTGCCTGACCCACCAATTCCTCCAGCACTGTTGTTCCTGATATCGTAGTGGCCAGAGGATCTGGGGTGACGGAGGAACTGAAGGAAATCCACATTAGGCAGGAAATGGTGTTGGATAGACTGATGGGACTGAAGGGTGATAAATCCCCAGGGCCTGATGGTCTGCATCCCAGGGCACTTAAGGAAGTGGCTCTAGAAATCGTGGATGAATTGATGATAATTTTCCAATGTTCTATAGACTCAGGATCAGTTCCTGTGGATTGGAGGGTAGCTAATGTTATCCCACTTTTTAAGAAAGGCGGGAGAGAGAAAACTGGGAATTATAGACCAGTTAGCCTGACATCGGTGGTGGGGAAGTTGCTAGAGTCAATTATAGAAGATGAGAGATGAACATTTGGATAGCTGTAACAGTTATCCGAGTCAGCATGGATTTACGAAGGGAAATCATGCTTGACTAATCTTCTGGAATTTTTTGAAGATATAGCTAGGAAAATGGACAAGGGAGAGCCAGTGGATGTAGTGTACCTGGACTTTCAGAAAGCATTTGATAAGGTCCAACATAGGAGATTAGTGGGCAAAATTAGGGCACATGGTATTGGGGGTAGAGTGCTGACATGGATAGAGAAGTGGTTGGCAGACAGGAAACAAAGAGTAGGGATTAGCAGGTCCATTTCAGAATGGCAGGCAGTGACTAGTGGGGTACCGCAAGGTTTGGTGCTGGGAACACAGCTATTTACAATATACATCAATGATTTGGATGAAGGGATTCAAAGCATCATTAGCAAATTTGAAGATGACACAAAGCTGGGTGGCAGTGTGAACTGTGAGGAGGATGCTATGAGAATACAGTGTGACTTGGACAGGTTGGGTATTTTGATAGTACCTGATTGGCCTACTCAACCATGGGTCCCGGTGATACACGACATGGTTTTAGAACCATGCATCACCATCCATCATAGACCTAATTTACTGGTTCTTCCCGTTACAAGGGGAGTTACCCATGTCATAATTATATATAAACCTATTAATTTATAGAGTTGAAAGCACCTCTTCTACACCTGGGACTGACGGACCAAATGTGGAATTATTTCAGCGGGCCACAGACAGTCTCCCAAAAAATCAGTACTTGGTGTCATCAAGAAATGGCAAGTACTGTCACAACAACAAACATCACCCACAGATCTATGAACATCCTGTCTGTTCTGGAATTCCTGGCAAGCCTCCATTACGATGAGAGGCTCAGTCATAGTAATGGATGGGATTTATATAGCGCCTTTCTAATACTCAAGGCGCTTTACATCGCATTATTCATTCACTCCTCAGTCACACTCGGTGGTGGTAAGCTACTTCTGTAGCCACAGCTGCCCTGGGGCAGACTGACGGAAGCGTGGCTGCCAATCTGCTCCTACGGCCCCTCCGACCACCACCAATCACTCACACACATTCACACACAGGCAAAGGTGGGTGAAGTGTCTGGCCCAAGGACACAACGACAGTATGCACTCCAAGCGGGATTCGAACCGGCTACCTTCCGGTTGCCAGCCGAACACTTAGCCCATTGTGCCATCTGTCGTCCCGTGCCATCAACGGCGCCAGAAGTGTTCTGTCAACATACCTGTTCACAAGGAACAGAGCGGCATTCTGTTGGGACACACCCTGGTAACCAAATTCATGAGGGGCATTTTAATATTAATTCCCCAAGAACCAGGTACTCCCAAATATGGGATGTGAGCATTGTACTGACCATGTTAAGAAACTGGTCTTCAGCTACAGCTCTGTCCCTACAGAAACTGACTATGAAAACAGCCATGGTGATGGCCTTGGTCACGGCACAAAGGGTCCACTCACAACAGAAACAAAGTTTGGACAACATGATCTGGAAATTTAACTTTTCACATCAATGAAATAGTCAAACAGAACAGACAGGGGTCAGCAAGCCTAAAAACAGAATTCAGGGCCTACCCGACAGATGGTCGTCTCTGTATTGTAACACACTTACTATTATATATGGAGTATACTAAGATCATCAGAGGGAAGATATGTCACTTTAATCAGCTACAAACAGCCACTCAAAACAGTGACAGTCCAGACCATCTCTAGATGGCTAAAACAGGTCCTAATAAAGGCTGGAGTAGACACTGGCATTTTAACTCTCACTCCACCAGGGCTGCAGCTACATCGGCAGTTATGAAGTTGGACGTTCCTATGGACCAAATCCTCAAGACAGCAGGATGGTCAACGGAGGAATCTTTCCAACGACTTTATAACAAACCAGTCATTGAATCTGGAACATTTGCAGAAACAAATTTAAGTTCTGTAATATCATTTACCCCATAAATAAGGGCAATAATTGGTGTTAATATTTTTATTGAAGGGAACAAAAGTATTCATGAATGAACACCTAACAAAATGAAATGCCGACATAGCCCGACAAGCACGATACCTTAAGAAACAGAAAAAAATACAAAATACCTGGACTGCAAACTGTAAAATCTTTATTAAATTAAATGGAACATCAGAGGAAGCCAAAGTGCTGGTCATTAGAGATATTGCAGACCTGGATAAATATCAATGATCATAAAACGGGATTGTGAGGTGAAATTTATTTACACACACAACTATGGCATACACTGAAGGAATTCAGTCATTTACATCTGGAAATGGCAGTCAAGTAATTAAAATAATAAGCAAAAAGAAACAACTGAAGTTACAACCATTTGAATATACCGATCACAATTTACAGGATTTGGAATACGATATAGACCCGGACAATAATTTTTACTTTAATTCTAACGACAAAAATATCTGCTGCTACTACACAGATGATCAGTATAATCAGAACATTAATGCAAAAGGCAAATTATCGATTATCCACTTTAATAGCAGGAGCCTCTATGCGAATTTCAATAGTATTAAAGAGTATTTACACAAATGTTTACAACCATTCAATGTTATCGCAATATCTGAAACATGGATTAATCAGGAAAAAGGAATTGATATTGAGATGGACGGATATGATTTCAATTACATTAATAGAAAAAATAAGGGGGGAGGAGGGGTAGCACTATATGTGGATACAACTCTGAATTATAAGGTAGTAGATAATATGACAACTGTGGTTGACAATCTGCATGAATGTATAACTATAGAAATAATTAATGGTGGAAATAAAAATGTAATCATTAGTTGTATATATAGGGCACAAGTATTGAAACTTCAGGGGCTGGATGGAGAGTATGTTTTCAATAACAAGTAGCAAATCAGTGTTTTTATGTGGAGATTTCAATATTGACCTACTAAATCCTAATCAACACAACCTTACAGAAGATTTTATCAATACAATGTACAGCATGAGTCTATTTCCTAAAATCACTAGACCGAGTAGAATTACTTCCCATTGTTCTACACTCATTGACAATATATTCAACAATGATGTGGAAAATAAAATAGTAAGTGGATTATTAATTAATGATATAAGTGACCATCTGCCAGTTTTTATAGTTTATGATAATATCCACAGGAACAACAAACCAAACAAATTAATAGAATATAGACGAGTGAGATCGGAGGAAGCTATCAATGCACTAAAAAAGGATCTATTGGTACAAAACTGGGATATAATATACCAAAAAAGTGACATTGATAGTGCTTATGAAACATTTATTGCTATGTTTAAGTCATTATATGATAAAAATTGTCCAATTAAAGAATATAATAGAAAATCAAAATATACTAAATGTCCATGGATTACAAAGGGATTACAAAATGCTTGCAATTAAAAAAAATGCCCTATACAGAGATTTTATAAGAAAGAGAACTAAAGATACAGAAAATAAATATAAAAAGTATAAACATAAATTAACTTACATCATAAGAAAAAGCATGAAAGATTATTACAAGAAGATTCCTTCCAGATGTTACCTGACCCACTGGTTTCCTCCAGCAGGCTTTTTTCTCCCTCAAGATTCCAGCACCGTGAATTCTAGTATTTTAAACCAAGAATAATCAGGAAAATACTTTCTCCTCCAAACATTTATCGGTCTGAAACCAGAGGTGGTTCTAAACAGGGTCCTTACCTGCATCCCATCTCCATACAGTTCAGGTCCTGACAGATTGACAAAGTCAGACAATTCAAATTAATACACCACTAATGATTCAAAATCTCCCACCATCTTCATCACACCCTTAATCTCACAGCAATACTTTTAACGCCAAGGATTCGAAGGGCCTGAGCTCAGGGCAAGGTTGGGCAGGCAAAGACTATTCCTTGGAGAGCAGGAGGATGAGGGTTGGTCTTAGAGGTGTGAATAGATAGGATAATGCAGTCCCCCAGGTCAAGGGAAAATGAAGAATCCGAGGATGCAGGTTGAAGGTGAGAGGGGAAACATTTAACAGAAACTGGAGGGGCAACTTGGGAGGCGGGTGTGTGGAATGGGCCAACAGAGAAGATAGTTGAGGCAGGTCCTATTACAATTTTTTTTTTTAATTAAAAAAATTTTAAAAAGATGGCAGCGGCGCGACAGGTCGCTGTGGCCCCTCCAGAGCAAAGCGGTGCTAATTTGTGTCTTATTCGTGATGATAACCGTGTTCAAGAAGTCACCAACCTGCATCACACTGACCTGGGAACTGTTGGAGTACAAGTATACCACCCAAGTTCATTGCTGGAAATTAAACACAGCCCAGCAGCGATACCACAGGAGAGACTATTAACCCAACTACAGGCCCTCGGCTTGTTACGAAAACCCCCGAGCCCACCTACTGACAAAGGCCGGGGGAGGAGGTGCTGAAAGCGGTGTGAGAGGAGGCAGAAACGGGGCAAGAGAGAGGGTGTCCGTGCTAGGCTGAGAGATAATGCTAGCTGGCCGGCCAGCTCTCCCATCTATCCTACTCTCCAACATCCGCTCCCTGGAAAACAAACTGGACATCATCCAACTACAGAGGAGTACACAGCGAGAGACTAGGGACTGCTGTGTCTGTGTTTTTACAGAGACATGGCTCAACGATCGAGTCCCGGACGTGGCTATTCAGCTAACTGGGCTAGTCTCGCACCGAGCCGACAGAGACCCATCACTGTGCGGTAAGACGCGAGGCGATGGCCTGTGTGTTTACATCAACACTGACTGGTGCAACAACTCTTAGTCTCCAAGTTCTGTTCATCGCTGGTGGAGTACGCGATTGTGAGATGGAGACCTTTTTATTTGTCACGGGAGTTTACCACAGTGCTCATTGTTGCTGTTCACATCCCCCCCAGTGCTAATGCTAAGGAAACACTAGCTGTACTGTACTGTACGGAGGTTTATACAATCTACAAAACACACACCCAGAAGGACTGTTTATCGTCGCAGGAGATTTCAACCGTGTGAATCTCAAAACTGTGCCTCCTAAATGTTACCAACATGTGGACTTTGCAACGAGAGGGGAGAATGTGCTAGATCTTTTTTACACCAATATGCCCGGCGCGTACAGGGTGGAGTCACGCCTCGACCTCGGATACTCAGACCACATCTCTGTAATGCTGATCCCAGCATACAGACTGCTTGTCAGATGCTCCAGACCAGCTAAGAAACAGGTGAAGACCTGGCCAGCAGGAGCCATCTCTGCTCTCCAGGACTGCATTGATTGGCACATGTTTAGGGAGGCAGCAACCACTGGCGGCACCACTGGCTTGGAGGAGTACACACGGCATCAGTGACCGGTTACATCAGTAAGTACATTGATGATATTACTGTCACCAAGCTCATCACCACACGTCCCCAACCGTAAACCATGGATGACTGCAGAGGTACGTGCGCTGCTGAGAGCCCGAGACTTGGCCTTCAGAGCAGGCGATAAGGAGGCCCTGAGAACAGCGAGGGCCAAACTGTCCCTGGCCATCAGGGAAGCAAAGCGAGCGCATGCAAGGAAAATCCACGGCCACTTCAGTGACAGCAGGGACACACGGAGGCTGTGGCAAGGCATCCAAGCCATCACCAACTTCAGGACATCAACACCAGCCTGTGACAGCGATGTATCTCTGCCTGATGCGCTGAACGTGTTCTACGCCCGGTTTGATGCACAGAACGATGTGGTGGCGAGGAAGACCACCCCCCCCCTCCCGCGACCAGGTGCTATAGAAACATAGAAACATAGAAACATAGAAAATAGGTGCAGGAGGAGGCCATTCGGCCCTTCGAGCCAGCCCTTCATTGTGATCATGGCTGATCGTCCCCTATCAATAACCCGTGCCTGCCTTCTCCCCATATCCCTTGACTACACTAGCCCCTAGAGCTCTATCTAACTCTCTCTTAAATCCATCCAGTGACTTGGCCTCCACTGCCCTCTGTGGCAGGGAATTCCATAAATTCACAACTCTCTGGGTGAAAAAGTTTTTTCTCACCTCAGTCTTAAATGACCTCCCCCATCGTAGGGGGCGCTGCTCTGGCAGCAGCCATGTCAGCAGCGCGTTAGTTTTTTCAACTTTTTTTTATTTTTTAGTATGTTTTAAAGTATGTGTTTGATGTTTCTCGGTGTGTTTTGTGTGGGGGTGGTGTGGGGGTGGTGTGTGGGGGGGTGGTGTGTGGGGGTGGTGTGTGGGGGTGGTGTGGGGGTGGTGTGTGGGGGTGGTGTGGGGGGGGGGTGTGGGGGGTGGGTGTGGGGGGGGGGTGTGTGGGGGTGGTGTGGGGGTGGTGTGTGGGGGTGGTGTGGGGGGGTGGTGGTTGGGGGTGGTGGTGCGTGGGGGTGGTGTGTGGTGTGGGGTGGTGGTGTGTGGGGGTGGTGTGTGGTGGTGGTGTGTGGTGGTGTGTGTGGTGTGTGGGTGTGGTGTGGGGGTGGTGTGTGGGTGTGGTGTGTAGGTGTGGTGTGGGTGTGGGGGTAGTGTGGTGTGGGGGTGGGGTGGGGTGGGTTGTGTGTGGGGGTGGTGTGTGGGGAGTGGTGTGTGGGGGTGGTGTGGGGGGGTGGTGGGGGAGGTGGGTGGTGTGGGAGGGTGGTGTGGAGGGGTGGTGTGGGGTGGTGGTGTGGGGGGTGGTAGTGGGGGGTGGTGAAGTGCGGGGTGGTGTGGGGGGTGGGGCGTGGGTGGGGGTAGGGTGTGTGGGGGGGTGGCTGGGGAGGGGTGTGTGGGGGGTGGGGTGTGTTGAGGGGTGTGGAGGGTGGCTGGTGTGGGGTGGATGTGTGGGGGGTGAGGAGGGGTGTGGTATGTGGGGTGGGGTGGGTGAGGTGTGTGGGGGTGGATGTGTGGGGGTGGTGTGTGGGGGGTGGTGGGCTGGGGGTGGTAGGGTGGGGGGGTGGTGTGGGGGGGGTGGTGTGTGGGGGGTGGTGTCATGTGGGGCAAGAGGTGGGTGTGGGGGGTGGGTGTGGGCGGTGGTGTGTGGGGGAGATGGGGGAGTGTGGTGTGTGGGGTGGACTGTTGCTGGGGGCTGTGTGGGGAGGTGGTGGTGGGGGTGTGTGTGTGGGGGTGGTGTGGGGGGTTGGTGTGTGGGAGTGGTGATGTGGGGGGGTGGTGGGGTGGTGTGTGGGGGTGGGTAGTGTGGGGGTGGTGATGTGGGGGGGTGGTGTGGGGGGTGGTTTGTGTGAGGGGTGGTGTGAGGGGTGGTGTGTGGGGGTGGTGTGTGGGGGTGGTGTGTGGGGGTGGTGTGTGGGGGTGGTGTGTGGGGGGGGTGTGTGGGTTGGGTTTTTTTAGGTGTGGTGGGGTGGGGGGGTGTGTGGGGGATGGGTGGGTGGTAGTGGGGGAGGGTGTGTAGGGGCGTTGCGTGTGGGGGGTGTGTGGGTGGGTGTGGGGTGTGTGGGGGTGGTGTGTGGGGGGGGGTGTGTGGGGGTGGTGTGTGGGGGTGGGGTGGTGTGTGGGGGTGGTGTGTGGGGGTGGTGTGTGGGGGTGGGGTTGTGTGTGGGGGTGGTGTGTGGGGGTGGTGTGTGGGGTGTGGGGTGTGGGGGGGTAAGGGAGAAACCACTTGATGTTAGGCCACGGGGGAGGCGACTTTTTCCAGGTCGCCTCCCCCGTGGCCTAACATCAAGGATTGGCGTGGCCTTTCCACAGAGACGCGCCCGGGACTTTAGCGGCGGGCGCAGTGTGGACTCTCGGTGTGGAGCGGGTGAGCCCTCGCTGGGGCTCACCGGAGGGGAGCACTCGGTTTTGCAAGCCTGCGGCAGCCGGTAGCCTGAAGCCGCGGTCTGCAGAGCTCCAGCTGGTGTGGCGTCTATAGCCCGGGATCCCTCGTGGGGGACCCGGGGGGGGGGGGGGGGGGGGGAAGAAGAAGCCACCACTGCCGGCCCGCGGCCAACTTCTACCGCGGGCCCGGCGTGAACTTAACATCACCCCTGGAGGGGAGCTTCGACCACCGGCCCTGCAGTCTACGGTGTTTCTGGCTGCGGCGGAGACTTTAAATCTCGACCGCCGGCCTGCGGCCTACACCAACTTAAAGCCGCGGTCTCCGGTGAGGAAGAGCCGATCCTGGACTGATTCTGGACTCTGGTCCTGTCCACGGGGGGGAAATGGAGGAGGACTGGACAAATGTTGTGCCTTCCACCACAGTGATGAATGCTGTGGTGGATGTCTGTGTTACATTTTAATTGTGGTTGTGTGTTCTTTATTATTGTACTGCTGCAGACAACCCAAATTCCACCGACCCTGGTTGTGTGGCAAATAAATTCTATCTATCTAAATTCTATCTTTATTCTAAGACTGTGTGGCCCCTGGTTCTGGACTCACCCAACATTGGGAACATTTTTCCTGCATCTAGCTTGGCCAGTCCTTTTATAATTTTATATGTTTCTATAGGATCCACCCCTCATCCTTCTAAACTCCAGTGAATACTAGCCTAGTCTTTTCAATCTTTCCTCATATGACAGTCCCACCATCCCAGGGATCAATCTCGTGAACCTACGCTGCACTGCTTCAATCACAAGGATGTCCTTCCTCAAATTAGGAGACCAAAACTGCACACAATACTCCAGATGTTGTCTCACCAGAGCCCTATACAACTGCAGAAGAACCTATACTGAAATCCTCTTGTTATGAAGGCCAACATTCCATTAGCTTTCTTCACTGCCTGCTGTACCTGCACGCCAACTTTCAGTGATCGGTGTACAAGGACGCCCAGGTCTCGCTTCACCTCCCCCTTACCTAACCTAACCCCATTGAGATAATAATCTGCCCCCTTGTTCTTCCCGCCGAAGTGGATAACCTCACATTTATCTATATTATACTGCATCTGCCACGCATCTGCCCACTCACTCAACCTGTCCAGGTCACCTTGCAACCTCCTAACATCCACTTCACAGTTCACACTGCCACCCAGCTTTGTGTCATCTGCAAATTTGCTAGTGATGCTCCTAATTCCCTCTTCCAAATCATTAATATATATGGTAAACAGCTGCGGCCCCAACACCGAGCCTTGCGGCACTCCACTCGCCACTGCCTGTCATTCTGAAAAGGACCCGTTCACTCCTACTCTTTGCTTCCGGTCTGCCAACCAATTTTCTATCCATGTCAACACCCTACCCCCAATGCCAGGTGCTCTAATTTTAGTCACCAGTCTCCCGTGCGGGACCTTATCAAAGGCTTTCTGAAAGTCTAGATACCCTACATCCACTGGCACCCCTTCATCCATTTTACTTGTCACATCCTCAAAAAATTCCAGACGATTAGTCAAGCATGATTTCCCTTTCATATATCCATATTGACTTGGACTAATAACTTTGTGTACCTTTGACTTGGACTAATCCTTTTACTGCTATCCAAATGCCCCATTATTACCTCTTTAATCATTGACGCCAGCATTTTTCCCACAACCAAAGTCAGGCTAACTGGTCTGTAATTCCCCGCTTTCTCTCTTGCTCCTTTCTTGAAAAGTGGGATAACATTAGCGTTGCACTCCCCCATAACGCTGCATTCTCTGAATAGCAAGAATGTCCTTCCTCAAATTAGGGGACCACAACTGTACACAATACTCCAAGTGTGGTCTGACTAGGGCCCTGTACAACTGCAGAAGGACCTCTTTGTTCCTATACTCAACTCTTCTTGGTAGAAAGGCCATGCAAACCTCTTCTCTTGAGCTTGGCAGTCTGAATCTAGTGCCATAACTATTCATAACTGTGTTCAAACTGAATCATGTTTTGACTGTATGAGACGTGTATTGGCTTTTGATGGTATGATACGGGAATTGGCTAGGATAAACTGGCAAATGATACTTAAAGGCTTGACGATAGATATGCAATAGCAAACATTTAAAGATCGTATGGATGAATTGCACCAATTGTTCACCCCTGTCAGGTGTAAAAATAAAACCGTGGGAAATGATGGAAATTAGGGAATATTAAATCCAAGCATATAAATTGGCCAGATAAAGCAACAAACCGGTGGACTGGGAGAAATTTAAAATTTAACAGAGGAGGACAAAGGAATGAATTAAGTGGGGTAAATAGAGCATGAAAGGAAACTTGCGGGGGAAATATTAGTGAAGACAAATATAGGCCCCATTACAGTCAGAAACAGGTTAATTTATACTGGGAAACAAGAAATTGGCAGACCAGTTAAACAAATACTTTGGTTCTGTCTTCACTAAGGAAGACACAAACAATCTTCCAGAAATACAAGGGGACCGAGGGTCTAGTGGGAGGGAGGAAGTGAAGGGAATCCACATGATTCAGGAAATGTTGTTAGGTAAACTGTTGGGACAGAAGACATGTAAATCCGCAGGGCCTGATGGTCTGCATCCGAAACAACACAAGGAGGTGGCCCTCGAAATCGCGGATGTATTGGTAATCATTTTCCAATGTTCTATAGACATTTGATTAGTTCTTGTGAACTGAAGGGTACCTAATGTAACCCCACCTTTTAAGAAAGAGGGGAAAGAGAAAACAGGGAATTATAGACCAGTTAGCCTGACATTGGTAGTGGGCTGTACAGGGTGAGAACACACCTGAGATTCCGGTGCAATTTTGGTCTCCTAATTTGCGGAAGGACATTCGTGTCAATGAATGAGCACAGCGTAGGTTCACAGGGTTAATTCCCGGGATGTCTGGACTGACATATGATGAAAGAATGGATCGACTGGGCTTAAATGAAGGGATTAAGATGGATGAGAGGAGATCTTATGGAAAGATATATAATTCTTAAGGGTTTGGACAGGCTGGATGCAGGAAAAATGTTCCTGATATTGGGGGTTCAGACCTATGGGTCACGGTTTAAGAATAAGGATTAGGCCATTTAGTACTGAGATGAGGAAAAACTTTTTTTTTAGCAAGAGAGTTGTGAATTTGTGGAATTCTCTGCCTCAGAAGGCAGTGGAGGCCAATTCACTGGATGTTTTCAAGAGAGAGCTAGATATAGCGCTTGGGGCTAACGGAATCAAGGGATATGGGGAGAAAGGAAGAACGGGGAAATGATTTTGGACGATCACATTGAATGACGGTTTGTTCTCGATAGGCCAAACGACCTCCGCCTGCACCTATTTTCTATGTTTTTATATTTTACTAATGTAAGTAACCTGTGAACCCTGGTATACCTGCTTTCTGCACTGTGGTACCAATTAACCTGTTCCTTTCTATATAACTTGCTAGCCTCTGTGCCACTATGCTAAAGAAAATCTTGCCTTCTACATTTAAGAGACAAACAGCCTAAACTGATTTAACTCTGGAGACTCTTTCTTCTAGGGAATGAACATTCCCCCTGCTCTACGCCAAACCCTTGGTATGACCTGCTTCTACCAAACTATTGGACAGAGCCTCTGCGAGAATCTAAGCACATCAGGTGCACTTTTATGTACCCGGTAAGGGACTCCATTCAGTCCCGGTGCAGAAGAAGCCTTTCCACGCCATATTACTGCTTCCACTTCCTTCCACTTTTGTGGCAAAACATCTAACTAACATCTGTCTCCTAAGGTGGTAACTGGAGGGAAACACAGGCCCGATACTGGGGCCCATGACGACAGGCCCACTCAGTATTCAAACGACGTAAGGTCCGAAAACACAAGGCCCATTCAGTGTTGGTGTTGCATGATGCCACAGAAAGTAGGCCCAATCTCTATTCAATGTACTCTGGGCCCAATCACTTTAGTCGCGGTTACCCTGATAGTGCGCTGAATGGGCCAAATGCAATCAGCCGAGAGTAGTCCAGGATACCCAACTAGTGGGATGAGTGGCTTTGTGGCTCCGTGTGGCCTATTCTTATTTTGGGGGTCGATACTAACTCACTCACCCGCTATCAAAGGTCCAACCAATGTCTAAGTGAAAGCATACCCAAGATGGATACCAGGCAAATCGATCTGAACTCATTTACTATCCATTGGAGTCATGCCATCCCAGCTAATTCCAGAAATGGTGGAACAAGAAGAAATACGAGAGCACATTTAGAGCAAGGTGCTGGTTCCTTCGAGAAATGAACATAGCAAACTAGGTTAGGCTTTTGTAGCTCCGCTTTTATTTGTGATTTAACAGAAACATATTACAGAGATGTTTTTAAAAGCATAACACGAAGTGGTCAAAACAACTGAATTCCACACTGAGACCAGGTACATTGAACATGTAGCTCGAGAGTCAAAGGTTAGCTCTGAATTAAGGACAATTGAGCAAAAAAGGAATAAATAGATATTTGCTCATATGCGGAATGTGTGCATGCGTTGGATTGTTGGGTATGTATTTACACATGCATTTACATTACATTTATTTACAGGCCTTTGGTTAGGCCGCACTTGGAGTATAGTGTGGAGGTCCAGGTCGTCCCTTCGAGGGAATAATGTGGAGGCTTTGGAAAAGATGCAGAAGAGGTTTACTAGAATGCTGCAGGGGGTAGAATTATTAGCGAAAAGAAGATGTTGGCAAACATGGATTGTTTTCTTTGGCGCGTCGGAGGTTGAAGGGAGACCCGGTAGAAGTTTTTAGAATAATGACAGGCATAGATAGTGTGTCTGAATTTAACATGAAGTTTACGATCTCACGCAAACAGCGTTCCTGACTTTCTATACAACGGCATTCAACACCGGAAGGACACACATATGACCCATGCTAAAGAAAAAGTGAATGTATAGAAAAAAAGATAAAAAGAAAAAAAGAAACGTCTACCGAGATCACATGATATTCAAATTACGATTAAAATAGTTTGATACATTAACGCTATACTAAAGGCAACTAGGCAATATCAAACAAGTCAGATGGACAGAATGAACTATTGCTTATGATATTGTCCGCTTCAAATTTGAACATTTTCCTTGGTTACAACGACGTCCATAGACCGGTCAGATAAATACGCGGTTTTCAACATTCAATCGTCACTTGACCTGTAAAGAGAGGGAGAGAATATGAAAGTGTATTAGCAGTCTGTGACTAACATGCTAGGACATCCAAAGAGTAGCACAATCGATATTTTGCCATACTCTTCAAACAGGTGGAAAAGAAAGTGGAATGAACTCACCTTCACCAGAGTTACGGCAGCATCGTAGGAAATGCTCAGGAAGAACAGGATAATGAATGTGGAAGCGGTTGTCCAGATGTTGTCCCTGTCTTCCTCATAGTCCTCAAGAGGAACGTTGTCGGCGTAATCTACGCAAAGCAGAACGTGAAGACGTTCACAATATATTCTAATATAGAACATTGTATTTTATTTATTATTTACCAAAATAATACGAATATTAATATTTGGGATATTAATTTCCTATGAGCTGTTTTTACGTTGAGGTGATCATCCATCCTCAACAATTGTATCCACAATCATGGCCACGTAGGCACAGCTGCTAACAAACTACCGTTTATGAATAGTTTTGGAGAAACCAATGTGTATGTATATATCTGGGATTCATTATTCATTCTATAAACGTCCGCTTCCCATTAATATAATTTACTAACCGGGATGGTATAAAACTTGAAGCTGGTTATTGCTTACAATGTTATCAGATAACCCTTTATTTGGAGATGGTGACCGGAGCTCGGCGAAGGAACTCACTGATTGCAATCATTGACTCCCAATAATTTGCCATCATTCCCACATTAGAACCCTGTTGTCTGATGTATTCTGTTTCCGGTTAGGGGATGGAGGAAGGCTTGTGTACAAAATTATAACTTTGAACCATTTGATAGGCATTATATTTCTAGTGTGAAATATGCAGCATGAATGATCTACGGTTACACTTAGTTTTTAGGAACGCGTGGAAAACTACTGGTTAAATGATCTTAATGACCACAGATGTTACTTAAAATTCAACTGGATGGGACAGCCGTGGCAGTATAGAGCGCTGCCAAATGTGTTAACATCAGCCTCCAGGCAGTTCACTAAAATTTTGAAACCAGCCCTAGCTTTTCTACGGAAACGAAAACACATGGTCATGGTATATCTAGATGACATACTTATTGTGGGCAAAACTTTGGAATTGGCCAAACAAACTGTAACAGCCACAAAACAGTTATTTGAAAAACTGGGGTTTATTATCCATCCAGTTAAATCTAAATTAACGTCTTCCACTACTATGGACTATTTGGGGTTCACCATTGACTCAGTTCATATGTCGGTGACTTTGCCAAAGGGAAAGGCTATAGACTTAATAGAGGCTTGCAATAACCTAATTGACATCAGTAACTGTCCATCAGGTTGGTAGCAAAAGTAATTGGCAAAATGGTGGCTGCTTTTCCAGCCACACAATTTGGACCTTTACATTACCAAAATTTACAGAGAGCAAAAATACAAGCACTCAAAATCAATGCTGGTCATTTTGACAGACCAATGAAGCTACCAATCAAAGCTATAATGGAACTAAAATGGTGGATAGATAACATTTGGCTTTGTTTCAATCCAATCATTCTATGGTGCTACAAACTGATGCCCGTGCACTTGGTTGGGGTGCCACCAATTCCATCTCCAGCTGTGGAGGTAGATGGACTGCTCAGGAGGCATCATTATTACTAACACTGGGCATAAACTACCTGGAAATGTTGGGTGCATTCTATGGCCTAAAGTCATATTGTACTGGGTCATATCACCAGCATGTTAGACTACAGATTGACAATACCACCGTGGTAGCATATATCAACCACATGGGTGGAAACAAATCGACATCATGTGACAATCTGGCTAATACAATTTGGCAGTGGTGTATCCAGAGAGATATTTGGATATCAGCTACTTACCTACCAGGTAAACTAAGTTTAGTGGCAGACACCAGGTCACGCAAATTTAATGAAAACACCGAATGGATGTTGAATAAAAAGTATTTGCTGATATTACAGCACGATATGGAACACCAGATATCGATCTATTCGCATCCAGGCTTAATCACCAGTTATCAAACTATGTTTCGTGGGAACCAGACCCTGGGGAAGCAGTGACAGGTGCATTTAGATTTAAGATTTAGATTTAATCTTTATTGTCATTGTACAAGACAACGAAATTCTGTTGGAGCAGTCCTCCAGCTGCACAGGAATATAAGTATAAAAATACAATTAAAAAAAAAAAAAAAAAAACTATTAAAAAATTTGACTATAAGCATAAACATACAGGAGTATTGGCGGGTGTGTGAGAGAGAGGGGGGGGATCAGTGTGGGAGGGGGATAGAGTTCAGTAGTGTCACAGCTCTATGGTAGAAGCTGTTTTTCAGTCTTGTCGTGCGGGCGCTCAGTGTCCTGTATCGTCTTCCTGAGGGCAGGAGGGTGAAGAGACAGTGTCCAGGGTGTGTGCTGTCTTTAATAATGCCCTTGACCCTCAGGATGCAGCGGGTCCGGTAGATGTCCTCCAGACTGGGGAGCTGGGTGCCAGTGATCCTCTCAGCAGTCTTAATGACGCGTTGGAGAGCTTTCCTGTTCTCTGCGGTGCAGCCAGAGTACCATACTGTGATGCAGTATGTAAGAACTGACTCGATGGCTGACCTGTAGAAGCTCACCAGCAGCTGTTGTGGGAGACGTGCCCTCTTCAAGCACCTCAGGAAGTGAAGCCTTTGAAGTCCTTTCTTGGCCGTCGCCGTGATGTTGACGGTCCAGGTCAGGTCGTGGCTGATGTTGACCCCGAGGTACCTGATGTTCTGCACAGCCTCCACTATCTCGCCGTTAATGGTGATGGGCTGATGGACGAAGGTCTTCGGTCTCCTCCTGAAGTCCAGGATCATCTCCTTTGTTTTTGCTGCGTTGAGGATCAGGTTGTTCTCACGGCTCCAGCTCACCAGGTTCTCTACCTCTGTCCTGTAGGCGGCCTCGTTGTTACTCGTGATCCTGCCTACCACGATGGTGTCATCTGCAAACTTAAATATGGTGTTGGCCTCGTGGGTGGGTTTGCAGTCGAGAGTGTAGAGGGGGAAAAGGAAGGGGGAATAGCAGAACACTGCAAGGACAGACAGTGGAGGAGGTACATGCACTGAAACAGGCAGAAGAGAGACAAAAAGACAATGAGATACTGTGCAAGTTTTGTGGTAGAACACACGAGAGGAATAAGAAAAAATGCCCAGCTTTTGGAAAAAAGTGTAAGAAGTGTGGAAAGGAAAATCATTTTGCAGCTCAGTGCAGATTGAGACAAGAGAGCAGTAGGAAAACTAAGAAAGTGCATGCAGTTACAGAGCAGACTAGTGACAGTGACTCTTACGAGGATGTCAACTGTATAACTGAAGCAAATAGAGACAGAACATAATGAAACATGGTACAAAGGGTACATTTTCGCTGCATTGGGGGGGGGGGGGGGATTTGTTAATTTATGCATTCCCTCCTTTCTGCCTCATCAGTCGGGTATTAAGGAAAATACAGCAAGACTCTGCGTCTGGTATTTTGGTAGTACCCGATTGGCCTACTCAACCATGGTTCCCAGTGATACTGAACATGGTATTAGAACCATGTATCACCATCCCGAATAGACCAGACTTATTGGTTCATCCCGTAACAAGGGATAGCCACCCATGCCATAACTATTTGAATTTATTAATTTGTAGAGTTTAAAAATACCACTACTACAGCTGGGACTGACGGACCGAACAGTGAACATGATTTCGGCGGGCCACAGACAGTCCACCAAAAAACAGTATCTGGTCTATATCAGGAAGTGGGAGATGTATTGTCACAAAAACAGCATCACCTACAGAGATATGAACATCCCGTCTGTTCTGGAATATCTGGCAGGCCTCCATTATGATGAGGGGCTCAGTTATAGT